>NW_009258131.1:0-6486 GCF_000149755.1 Phytophthora sojae | reverse complement strand
GGTGCAGTGCCTATGGAGATGATTGTTGTTATGCATTCGAGACCTTGCTAACTTTACTTGATTTATGATGACAAACAGCCCATATCCACAGCCAACCATGATGTTTGGGCTTTCAAGCGAGCTAACGTATACCTCCATGCCCGCACGATATCGGCGAAGGCGTGCTGAGGCGAAAGGCACGGTTAGGTGGCATCAGTAGAGCTTTTTATTTGAGTCAACAGAGGTTTAGCACTAAAATAAAATGTGAGTATGTCGAAAAACTTGTTGTGTTTCTGCATATTGCAAACATCTTCAGCAAAAACCTGGCGCAGACAACAATAAGGAAAGCGATACAAAAAGATCTACTACGCTGGTCAACCAGCAGTGTGAAGAAAAACCGTCCACCTACAGCGATATGGTGGAGCTACTCAATGAGTGGATCGTCAACTTATGCTACAGAAGCTACTTGTAAGTTAACCCCACCAGTATAATGAAGAGATATAAGTGCGTAATCTTTTGCTGCACAAAGCAAAATAGATTCCTTTAGCGTAGAGCGCGTGTAGCTTCAAAATCGATGGCCGATTTAGAAATTTTTAACGAGTTTCCGTTTTCATTACAGTTTTTGTGAGTTGCCTTGCATTCTTGCTGTTTGGTTTTAATCTACTGGTACGTCGGATACCTATTTAGCATTAATCCACTACAGGCGTACAAGTACTTGTTCATAAATTGTTTTCAGTTGGTGTATGAGCTAGCATCGAGAAATACGAGTCTTCGGCAAAACTCATCATACTTCGCGTTGCTGCTTTTGGTATGTTTGAGTTCGAATTGGCCGATGTCATCTGGAAGCTCATGCGGGTAGGGCGCACAATGCGGCCGTACGAGCGTTCTCAACCGATGCGGCCGCATGCAGCCGCATTGTACAAAACTGTGCGATGCGGTGCGGCCGCATGCGGCCGGTTGAGAACGGGCCTAAGAGCGCATGAGCTGAGCTCGCTCTCCCACCTGACCGCTCTTCATTCTCCATTTTGCTGCTCGCCGTCGACGAGAAGCGACCGGACTCCCCACTGACAAGCCCTGCACAGGTCGACTCAGTACTTACAGCCCCTCACCTCACCTCACTCCAGTCCAACCTCATCAACAATGGCCTTCGGTTCCCGTATCCGCGGCCTCTGCGCCGCCGCCGCACTCGCCACCGCTGTCGTCGTGTCCCCGGCCGATGCGTGGGTTGCCCCCATTATCACCAAGGGCAACAAGTTCTTCAACTCGGAGACCGGCATGGAGTTCCGCATGGCGTACTACCCGCGCCCCAACAGCGGCGAGATGGCCGACGTGAGCAACTACGACTGGGCCGCCGACGAGCACGAGGCCGTGTGGAAGCCCCACCTCGAGGTCATGAAGGACCTCGGCGTCAATACCATCCGACTGTACTCGGTGGACCCCAGCAAGTCCCACGACAAGTTCATGTGCGCGTGCTCCTAAGCGGGCATCTACGTGCTCGTGGGCATGACCGCTCCGTGAGTACTTAGAATTTAGGTGTTGCTGTAGTTTCTTGGAATTTACTAACAGTGTTCTACTGGCAGGTGCGAGAACTGCTCGGTGCTCGACTTCAAGCCGCCCAAGTGCTACCCGGACGACCTGTTCACGCGCGCAGATGGTCTACAACGCCTTCGCGGTGTACGACAACACGCTCGGCTTCAGTGTAACAACCTCCAGGTGAAGAACGGCGCCGCTGGCACGACCACGGCTCCGTGTGTCAAGGCCTTCCTGCGTGACACGCGCAGTTACGCTGCGAGCTGCTCGGGCTCCGTGCGTCAGGTGCCGATCGGCCTGGACATTGCCGACATCCCTCCTCGTGAGCAGTGGATCTCGTACTACGACTGCGCCATTGACGATGACGAGAACACCCGTGCCGAATGGTACGAACTGCCCGCTACGAGAGAGCTGGTTGCACTTACTAACCGTCTCTTGTGCTCCACAACAGGATGGGCTTCAACCCGTACGTCGAGGGTGACCCGCCACGCACCTGGAGTACTCGCAGTCGACCTCAAGAAGCTCATGTCCGAGTACGCCGAGGTCGGCTACGCTCACCCGCTCATGTTCGGCGAGTTCGGATGCAACAAGGGCAAGAACACTGTTGAGGGCTACAAGAACCAGCGCTCGTTCCTCGATGTAAGTGCCAAAGGACTGTGAAGATGTTGATAAGGATCGGTTGCTGACGAATTGGTGTGTGCAGGCCAAGTGGATGAACGAGGAGAAGGAGATGACGGACGAGATCGTGGGCGGCAACGTCTTCGAGTTCACGACGGAGATTGCTAACCTGGTCGAGAGCAAGAGTGCGTCCTGTTTCAGTAGTTGATGTTTCATCCAACCTTTTACTAACGGTTGATCTGTATTTGACCCCTTTCAGCCCTCACCAAGACCGGCGACGCGGGCAAGTACGGTGTTGGCTACTTCATGTCGGAAGACTGCGACAACGAGCTCACCGAGTGCGTCTTCACGCCCTACCCGGAGTACGACAACCTGAAGAAGGCGTACACGACCACGAAGAACTCCACCGTCGAGCACGACAGCTATACGCCTACGCGCACCGCCATCCTGGAGTGCTCGAAGAACATTTCGAGCAAGCTGCCGCCTACGCCCAAGGGTAAGCTATCTCCGCCAACTCGTGTGACCGCAGCTTTGGGCTTGAGAACTCACCCTATCAATCCTGTGCATTGTTTGCAGTCCCCGTTCTGGAGTGCACCATCACGCAGCCCGTTTGCAACGGCATCAAGGGCAACAGCTACGAGCACCACTCCACGGGCGCCGCCGTCGGTGAGAAGCGAACGCCCACGAACGAGGAGAGCAGCAGCGCGTCCATTACGGACGCCACCACGGGAAGCAGCGGCGCCAGTGCCACGGCGTCTGCCGCGGCGTTCGTTCTGTCGGTGGCCACGGTGGCGGCCACTGCCATGTCGCTCTTCTAGAGCGTCAATTAGATCGGCCATTGCACGGTATTCACGTGCGAAGGCTCCTTGTAATGCGCTCCTATGGATGCCGTACTCTGTTCTCATGTAATGGTTAAAATGTACATGAATGTGATTGAAAACAATACGTATATGCTGCGTTCATGCTGATCAGAGCTCCTTTTACTGGACGATGTCGCTCCAGCGTCCGAGAAGACCCTTGTACCCCTCTGCATCCAGCACGGACCCGTCGGCATTGAACAGAACGCACGCCATCTTGGGATTTCCTGCGTCACCGTCCACGCCTCGGCAGAAAACGACGCCATCTCCCGGCAACTTGACCATGATGCGGCGGTTGTCGAAGCCGAAGCCGTGTTCATTGCGGATGTTAAACTTGTAATCGCTGCCGTCCACGCCGCCGGAGAGGAACCGATTCGGGTGGTCGCCCACCGTGCGCCAGTAGACGTCCTCATACCAGCCCTTGCAGTATCCTTTGAGGAACACATCGTCGTTGTAGCCCTTGTCACGCACCCGTGCGCCCGACTTGTTGATGACTGCGCCGTGGTGCGTCGACAGTTCCTGAAGCACCAGTTGCGCCGACGGGCAGTACCGAAGGATGACAAACTTCTTGTCGGCCGAGAAGCGGTTGCGACAGAGCCTGGAAAATGACCGACAATGTAAGGGTTAGTTAGCTGTGCATCACCGTCAATAGATCAAACTGCGATGGCTTACCTCAACGTCGAGCATTACAGTCGTTCCGGCCGCAAGCACTTGAGTCGGACCGGTGCACGGTGTGTACACGTCGAATTGGGCGAGGAAACTGGCCTCGCGAGCGCAGTCGGCGATGGAAGGGCCGCTCCAAGCTGACGTGGGGTCGTCTGAAGGCACTGCCAGCACTTTGTGGCCAAGCCGGCGCAGGTTCTCGATGTCTGCGGCATTAAACTGCGTTTGGCGCACGTAGACCACGCCCAACGCCGCGTAGAAGACGCTATTGGCGCGCAAAGTCAAACCGACCGTGGTCGCCGTGTTTGAACACACGATGAATCTCTTTTGGCCGATCACAAGCCGCTTCAAACCCGCGTTCTCCGGCGTGTCAGGAGGTGAAAGTTAGGCGACAGCAACGTGCGGTGGAACGAGCTCAGTTGGCGCTGTTGCAGCCAGGAAGACTCGGTAGCCGAGTCGATCCGCCGTGTCCAAAGTCGCTCCTCCCACCACTTGAACAGCATCACTGCCCACAAGGTACGAGTCGTCGTCGGTGCGGAGCACCAAGATCGACTTGGGGTCTGCGTTCTTGAGCTCGGCTTTGGCTTTGGACTCAACGAAAACACAGTCCGCTTCAAACAGCTTCATCCGCGGTGCGAGGCATGCCGACACAGTAGCCGACGACGCCCCGCGTTCGTACACTGCTAGGTGGGCTCCAGTGTTTGTCCACTCAAGTCTCTGCACGCCTGCGTTCCCGCTCGACTCGATGAACATCGAGGTCGTTTCATCCGCCACCATCTTATCACCGTCAGAGGCAACGCACCGCACGAAGACCTGCAAGTTTACCAAGCCAAAGAGCGAGTCAGCATAGTCATGGAGCCTACAAACGCGACCAGCGTGTTCGCACCTCGTACTTGTCGAAAGGCTTCCACTGGCTTTGGTCGGCGCGTGGGTTAACCAGTGCGCGGTAGCAGCCTCGACCGGAAAACACCTTCTCTGTCTCCACCTCACGGAGGATAAACGCCGACGTCGCATTGACCTGTTCAAGCGTGAAAACCTGTCGGTATACCACAGTCGGAGCGCTGGAAAAGCGCCAGCCGCATCGCGCGACACACGACGCCAGGTTGGTGGACCGCACGCGTTTGGGCGGGATATCCACGCGGATGAACTTGTCGGCGCGCTTGAGTGGTTCTGGCTGGACGTCGCCGACTACTTCGTACACTGCTGCCTCGAAGTCGCTCGAGGTCACAGCAGTGTCAGACGCAAGCTGCTTCCTCGCCACACTGGCGATCACGTCTTGAACTCCACGCACAGACAGCAGTTCGTGACCAACAGAGGCAACAGAGTCCCAATCTACGCGCTGGACGCCGAGTTGCGGCACGCGCTCGCGACAGAGCTTGGGGAAGAGCAGCTTGAGGTCGGACGCGGACGGCAGCGGAATGTGGATGCGCTCCATGCGGCTCAAGGCTGCGGGGTCGACGTTGTCCACGAAGTTGGTCGTCAGGACCACGCGGACTCCGCACTACTTGGACGCGGGGTCGATGGTGTCGTCGAAGAGCGTGAGGAAGCACTGACGCAGCGTCGAGTGCCAGCTTTCGCTCGAGTCCTTTAGCTTCGGGCACAAGCTTTCAAACTCGTTGATGACCACGAGCGCTGGCAAGGGCTTGACCCGCGCAGCGCGCTCGAAGTACGCGCGGACCTGGGACTCGGTTCCACCGAGTCGGTGGCTCAGCACGTCGTGCGTCTTGATCTCCACGACCTCGCTCTGCAGTTCGGCGGCGATGCACGTCGCCAAAAAGCTCTTGCCCGTACCAGGCGGGCCCTCTAGCAGCAGCGGTTTGACGGGCACGTCGGGCGTTGTTTCACTCAGCCGAATGGTCTGCATGATGCGTTCGCGAGGCTCGTTCATCCCCACGATTTTATCCAGCTTGCCGGCCCGTCCGACTTGCGCTCTGTCAGCCCCGGCAGTGTTGGTGTCGGCGTCCAGATCCACGCCGTTCTTGATGAAGAAGGTCTTGAGCGCCGAGGCCAGCGCCGGGTGCATGTGCTCGCAGCACTCGAGGGGCCGTCGGTCGTTAGCGTTGCGGCGCCGCATCTCGCGCGCGAACACGGGCGTGGGCAGGAACGCCATGATCATACTGAAGAAGTCCTGGTCGGCCACAGCCGCTGCGTAGTGGAAGAGGTCGAGCTCCTGCTCGGCCGCCTGGTGCACCAGCGTCGTGAGCCTCGCGCCGTCCTGCTCACTCTTGGCGAGGACCACCATGTCCTGCACGCTCCCCACGAACGGCGGCAGCAGCTCCTCCGGCTCCGAGTCATCGGACGCTTCGGAGGAGGAGCGCCAGTCGGAGGCGGATCGTTGGGGTGCGGACGCCGTTGTGCCCATTCTGCTGATGATTCGGGAATGAGCAGTGAACCACTGCTCCCGGGTGCACCGCGCTGCAACCCGTGTGCAAAGGCAGCAGCGCCAACTCGTACACGCACACCGACTCGAGCACGTCCGTGGGCGAGAAGCGCACGCCGTCGAACGGCGTGGACGCGCTCACGTCCTCGGGCAGCGGCACGGCCAAGAAATCCGCTGCGACGACGTCAACGCCCGCCGCTTCGGTCGCAGCCCTAATGCTTTCAGCCGCCATCGCCGCTCTACTCAACGCGTAAGTACAGCAACGAATTTGCACGTAAGCTTAGAAGCTCAGGTAGAACCACACCGTAGCGTAGCCTACATGTCGAGCGCTCACCAAATGTACGTCTCTTGTCCGCGTAATCTGAAAACGATACACTGTACCACCCGTGTCCGTCAAAGGGCCTTCCTTGGGCCACCCACGGCACGGCAAGCAAGGGGCAGCAACAGGTGATCATGCTC